>NC_092741.1:157621870-157636870 GCF_047496795.1 Chiloscyllium punctatum
GATTCTGGTGTCAACAGAGGAGCATTTACAACAAATAGCAGTGGATTGGCAGAGCAAAGGGTTTTATTACCACGGGAAATATGATTGACTACATGATTGAATGTTGTCAAATAAACAAAACACAATCAGGGAAGTATAAACTTCATCAAGTTGCATACATAAAGTTTGGATCCCATGACAGTGTCATTTATAATCATCGTTGTGTAAGAATGCACTTTCAGATATCAGGTATAGGTGCAGCAGAACAGCCAAGGTAGAGAACTTCAAGAAAGCTGGTTTCCGCTGGTAATTTGATTCATTTAATGGCGCATGCATCTTATAATAAAACACAGTGAAAAATGTTGAATAATGTTGCCACTCTCGATGGCATCTTAAATCATAGAATAATAAACCAAGACATAGAATATAAAGGCAGAAAAATGAAGAAATAAAGGAAGTGTCCAATATTACAGTCCTTGTTAAGTACTCCGCCCGGCCCATGTGCCTGGGAGTCAGACACAAGTCCCCTTTGGCCACGCTGCCATTGGAATGCAAGGCGCCCACACTTCAGCACCATCTCCCCCACTGATGCTCTCGTCACTGTGAGGCCACATTGAACCTTGCCATTGGTTGTCGGATACTGGACTGACCCAAACTGGACTCCACTGGCGTTGTCATGAGTCTGTTCAGGCCCACCTCCCCAATGCAGCTGTTGTTAATGCTGCAGGGTCTGGTACAGGGCCCAAACTGGCCTCTGACATTGCTCCCCTGAATCCACCCTGCTGGGCCCAATCGCTGCAACTGAGCTCTTCATCAAGAGGTGAGTAAACTAAAATAGAGGAGAAAAAACACACAAGAGAGAAAAAAAGAAAAGAAACGAAAAGCAAAATGGAAGAGCCCTGTGCTCAGAGCCCTGCTCCACTACCACCTTACATTTAATGGTAATTAGTGACATCTCCTGAGAAAGTGGGCTGGGAAAGGAGTAGAAAGAATCATAAATTGCTCACAGTCTATTGACAAGTATCTGATCTCCTATGTTGGAGTCAGGTAATAAATTAAGTTTCCATGACAAGATAACACTGAGTGATTGCCTTTTCACAGTCAAGTTTCCCAAGGTCTAGTAGTGATCAGGAGCTGAATGATGCCATGCTGAATTGTATAATTCTCTGTAAAGTCTATAAGCTCCAGCTTCAGTCATTGTCTTTTAATTCAATTAAAACATTTATTTCCTGAGCTGAATACTTAAACAGAATTTGATGAAAGATTGTTTTCTCTTTTTATAACATGGGATGTAGCCATCATTTGCCAAGCATGAATTTCTTGCCTTAGCTTTCGCTCTAGGAGGTGATGGTGTGCTGACCCTAACTCCCTGCGGTCAGTGGCCTGCAGAGTAGATGTACAGTGCTCTTCAGCAGGTAGTTTCAGAATTTTGAACCAGTGATAGTAAAATTATAGCCACATGGTTCCAAGTCAGGATGCTGTGTGACTTGAGCATGCAGTGTTTCCAAGCATCTACTGCCATTGCCCTTCCAGGCAACAGAGCTTTCAGGTTTGGAAAGTGACTGAATCTCATAGTTGGTACACACTGCTGTCATTGTGCATCACTGGTGGAGGAAGTGAATATTGAAGTTTATGGATGCAGTGCCAAACAAGTTGGCTGTTTTATCCTGAATGGAATCGAGCTTCTTATGCATTGTTCGAGCTGTACGTCCAGGGAAGTGGATAGTATTCAGCCAGATTCCTGACTTATACCTTGTTAATGCTGGATAGGGGCTGGGGAGTCAGGAGGTGAGTTACTCACTGCAAGTCCCTTGAGACCATACTGTCCTGGTGTATAATGGCCTGGTACAGCAACTGCTCTGCCCAGGACTGTAAGAAACTACAGAGGGTTGTGTGCACAGCCCAGACTATCCCAGAAGCTACCCTCCCATCATGGACTCCATTTACACGGCTCACTGCCACAGAAAGGCTGCCAATATCATCAAAGACCCCTCCCACCTCAGTAATGATCTCCTACAACCTCCTCAATCAGGCAGAAGATGCAGAAACCTGAACCCACGCACCATCAGGTCCTGAAACAGCTTCTTCCTGGGCATTATTAGCCTGACGAATGGACTCTCTAACTTCAAGTAATGCTGATCCTGTTAATGTTGATCTCGCACAGCATACAGTGTAACCTGTATGCCTCTATATTTATTTTTCACCCTATGTGCATTCACTATCTTGGTAGCTACTTATTTTAATAATCTATCCCATCAGGTCAAAGGATAGATAATAAGTGCCAGCTAGCCAACAAAGGCCACATCCCCTCAATGAGAAAAAAGGTTGTAGAAATTGACCCTTTGAGGTTGAACATCTCACTAACTACCCTCACAACCAGTGAATATGCCATGTACACTGGCAGATGAGTTGGCTACCCAATGTTTTCACTGGTATGAGTAAAATACTCACATGTACTGGGCAGGGTGCTGCTGCCAGGGAACCCACTCTTATATCATTCCCAGCTTGCTCTGCACTCCCCTGGCAGGGGAGATGTGTGAGGCAGTGGGTGGGTTGGAGAATGAGCTCTTCTGCTGTTTACTTGGAGAGGTTGGATTCTTTTCACGCAATTCAATGCTGCCTAGCTGTGCTGAATAGTCTATAGATACAGTAAAGGCAACAAATTAAACATTCTTATTCACAGCTAAATTAATCTCAATGATGACATTCACTGCAAGGCGTCCAGTACTAAAGCAGATGACCGAAGTAAAACACAATATTGTTTTCTGTTTGTGGGAGGAGGACGTGCTCCGTGTGTAAAAATGATTAAACAGCACAGGGAGAGTGGAAAATAATTCAAATGCACAGTTTAATTATTTTTAGTAGACTATGGGCAGAAAAAAGGCTGTGAAGAGAAATTGTGAACTTAGAATGAAATAAAACTAGGTTGTGATTACAGTTTAAAAATTAAACTAAAGGAAAACGTGCCCAGATCAACTGACCCAGCTAAGTATTTCATTCATTTTTGGCAGCAGCTTTTGTTCTTCAAGGAATTCAAACTGGCCTGACCGAAATCTTCGCTTTGAGCCAAGATTCCATCTGCACCATTGACTATGACTGTGGTTACAGTCAGTAATGTAGACTTGGTGTAGTAATTCCACACACTGGAAGGGAATAAAGTTGGCTCGTTAACAATGCATACTTTTGTTTTCCTTCTAGCACGTGTAGATCCACGGCCAACACATCCACAAGAAATTAAACCAATACCACGGTAACTGCTATGTGCATGATACACAAAAGTCATGGGTGCAATGGACAGAACATTTTAAAATGCTGTACAGGTTCTCCACATGTGAAATAACCCATCTGTATAAAGATTATGCAGTTATTTCATAATAAAATAATTATTGGCCATATTAAGTTGAAATATCAAACAGTGTATATTTGAGATGTAAGATTCTGACACAGTCCTGGTTTTTAATTTAATCGACTGGGGCCATTTCAGCTGAGGCTAGTCTACTCACTGCACAAATAAATATTTGTCAATTATTATATAGGTTAGCATCCTCATTAAAATCACAAGTAAGTGAGATTTAACGAAGATGTCACTTTATAATCTCAATCCAGTTGTGTGCAAGCTAAACTCTCTGAAGCCCATTGCTGCAATATGACCAGACATCTGTTAAATGTTAAAAATACTGTCCAATGCCTCTACCTCTGCAGCAGCGATGTTATATACTTACCAGCCAATCGTAATGTTCTTGCATAAATGCTCATAACCCACAATTTTAAGAAATGAGATTTTGACTCTTCTTGCTCAGCGTAAATGCAATGCAGAGATCCACATATAGCAAACCTTCCCTTCAGTCCATAAACTCAACTTCAATGCCGTTTGATTTTGTTTTCTCTGTTCCTATGCCCATGAGTATTAATCAAACTAACTGTGGCCCAGCCTTGCCAGCCTGGCTCCGTGCCCTGACAGCACATTGCTGGACTGAGCAATGCTGTATAGAAATCTGTGAAACCACATGTTTATTCAAGATGAAACAAGAATCCAAATCTCCACATTAACACTGCAGAAATGTCTTTACAGAACCTCTTAGGGCATTTAACTCTGCTGACTTCGGATTTTGGACTGGTGTCAATAAAATAGCTGGCACCTGTCACTCCATGCTAATATGTTTGCATAAAGACTCAGGGCTGATGATTTTAGCGTCAAAACCAAATTGATATAAAACCAAATTGATATAAATTACTGGTTAGTCCTCAGCTGGAGTACTGTGTCCGACTCAGAGCATCACAAACTTTAGTTACATCGACAGACAAGTTGAGGAACTTCTACTACAACGTCCTGGGGCCGAGATGATTGATCTCCAACAACCACAACCATTACCGTTTGGAAACGTGGAAAATCGGAGCAGGAGCAGGCAATTTGGCCTTTTGAGGTAAAAACAATGACTGCAGATGCTGAAAATCAAATACTGGATTAGTGGTGCTGGAAGAGCACAGCAGTTCAGGCAGCATCCAACGAGCAGCGAAATCAACGTTTTGGGCAAAAGCCCTTCATCAGGAATAAAGGCAGTTTTTGAGCCTGCTCTGCCATTCAATATGATCATCTAGCTCCAAGTGCCCTGTTCTTGCTTTCTCCCCATTTCCTTTAATTCCTTTAGCCTTGAGAATTATATCTAACTCCTTCTTGAAAACATTCAATGCTTGGCCTCGACCACTTTCTGTGGGAGTGAATTCCACAGCCTCCCCTCTCTCTGGGTGAAGACATTTCTCTTCATCTCAGTCTTAAATGACCTGCCCTGTATGGTTCGACTGGAACTCCTGTTTCTTTATGTTAGGTACAACTCCAACAAATGGAAAGGTTCCCCTTGATTCTCATTGACATGGTATCTCTCAATTCACCCCGGTCCAAACTCCTTGGAACAATCAACTCACCTTAAGCTCCTCCATAAAGTCGGGAAAAACAAAGCATCTCACTACAGCTGAAGCAACAATTTCACAGCATTAAAATTAGGAAGTATTACCTGCATGTCAATTGATTAACAATGCCAGTCAACTGCAGATATATTAAACAAAGATTGGGAATAAACTGTCAATTATCATTCACTGGTGGGTTCTCCATGGTAATATCTCTATCAATCAGAGTCCACATGCCAACCAATCAGCACTGTCCTCTCATACAGTATACATGCTGCTCTTTAAATTGGCATTCTTGTGAATTGTCCTGATGCAAAGTTTCATCAAAATTAGTATTTTTTCAACAACATTAAAATGTTCCACAGCCAGAAACCTAATGTAGCATTATACTCTTATTGGTTTATTACAAGGAATATCTTTACTGTACCAAAACAGGTTAACAAGTAAGAACTCATAAAGTAATATAATTATCACCTGAATCTACCTTTAAACTGATGATGTGGGGGTGCCGATGTTGGACCGGGGTAGAAAAAGTTAAAATCACACAACACCAGGTTATAGACCAACAGGTTTATTTGGATACTCCACAACCATCTGATGGAGGAGCGGTGCTCCGAAAACTAGTGCTTCCAAATAAACCTGTTTAACTATAACCTGGTGTTGTGTGATTTTTACTTTTAAACTGATTCTTGAAGTGCACCATCTCACCACACTGTCATGCTCCCTTAGAAACAAAGCCCCTTGGTACATTTTGTGCAGTGCAAAATACGTTGCTCTGTCATTTGTAAATAGTGTACAGCATTCCCTTCTTTAATACATGCCCCATGAATAAGGAAAGCACATCTCAAAATGACCTACCCATTTGGGAAGTGGCAGAGGTCCTCAGTCCTGTTTGTGAATGTATTCTTTTCACAGGGGCAGTGATGTAAGTGTACACTGCCCACTTGACACATGCCTGATGTGTACACACAGCAGACTGACTGATCTGGAATACCTTCACCTCCCACCAATAATAATGCTTGAGAAGGATCCAATTACTTGCACCTTAATTCAATGGTTTCCCAGTTATAGGACTGATGTGGAGGTGCTAACGTTGGACTGAGGTGGACAAAGTCAGAAGTCGAGCGACATCTTGAAGGAGCAACATTCTAAAAGTTTGTGATTTCAAATAAACCTGTTGGACTTATCACCTGGTGTTGTGCCACTTCTGACTCAGTTAAAGGAAGAGTCCTTAGTGTTCCAGGAGTTCTGCAGACAGCAATCTGGAGCAAATAGGAAGACATGTCACAGCCTTCCCTTGTATAGCACAGGCATTTCTTTAGCTTCTTTTGAGATCCTTGAATCTCTATTTTAGTCCTTAGTTTGACAATGTGATCAACGGGTAAAGGACAGTTGAGTACATAATACCTGAAGTTAAATATGCCTTTACAATTAACATACACTCTTTGTTTCAAATTCTGCAGTGCTTTGACACCCATTTACCCAAACTTAAGAAGATCAATGCACTGAAAAAGTAGCAAATAGAAGACTTCAAATGCAAAAAAAAGAAATAAAAACAGGAGGAACTATATGCCAAAGAAAACGCAGAATGAATTGAATTTTCACTGCAAAACAATTAACAATTCAAATATGAATATAGCTGTACATCTTTAAAAAGCACCTATAGCTTTCAGATTGCAGTTTGTCCTATATGGGCAAGTTCTATTCTGGGGGAAGAATGATGAGAACAACGTGATATCTAATTTGGGACCACTTAGCGATTTTGCAATTACAATGAGGCTGATGATGGACCTTAATTTCCACAGTCTCCTGAAAGCTGGCCCATTTACTTTGCTGCAAGATCGAGTGAGCAGTGAATGGAGCATTGGAGCCTGCACGTTGTGACCCACATTCTACTGCAAGGAGGCCTGTACTTCTGGCCACCATCCATGTTACATCACATCGTGTAAAATGCATGTTACACATTAATCTGCTCCACAAAAGGGGAATCATATCAGAACTCAGGTTTAACAGACATACTGACTCCATGGTGGGGACCAAAGCTCAGTGTTCATATGCACCAACAGCTTCTCTAGCATTTTAAAAGTTGAATGCTCATATTTTACACAAGCATTTTCCTTCCAGAGCCTCGGAAACCTTCTAAGAGCCCAGCTTTTAAGAGCAGGGCATTTGTATGCCAAAGGTAATATATCATTAGCATATTATTAACATATGTGGTTGATTATGTAGAAATACATGAACATATGTAATGTTTTGATAATGAAACTTAATTTGTACAATAAATATGAAATCTGGTTCACAGAGACAACGCTCTGAAATCTAAGATATCCGCAGCCAAGTAGCACAAAGGTTAAGACATTAACTTGGCAATGATGCAATCATGGTATTCATTCCCAGTGCTGTCTGACCCTTGAAACTACACATCATGCCTCGAACATGTTGAGTTGCTTTTTGACTACACTGCAATAAAGCACACCCTGTGCTGGTGGAATGTGACACCTCAGGAGTAATCGGGGCTGTGGCAGAATCTAAGCTGCTCCCTATAGCCTCCAATTGACCAGAAATAAAAATCATCTGGAGTCCACTATGGACACATCTTCTGCAGAAATACAATTATACAAACAGAGATGAACAGCAAACACAAAAAGAGATGGCACAGGGAAAGGTAAAAATACTATAGCCTTTGGAGCACAACAGCCACTTGCATGTCAGATTTTTTGTCATTAAAGGAGATGTCGAATCCAAATTAATTCATCATTGTCTGCTTGCTGTGGATAACTGGTCTTTAATCTTGACTTGCTATTGACCACCAAATGTCAACTATCAGGGCAATCAGGACACAACTCTGAATTTCGATACAATCCTTATGTCAGAACTCCCACATTCAGACTACATTTTATTTAGACCATCGAAAGCTTCAAACAATTTACTTAATTAGTTGAGATATGAAGACTGCTTTAATTATCAGGCATGTTCAGACCACAGACTACAATAGTATAAGCAATCTAGTGAAAACAGAAGTTCAGCTGCTTGGAAGTCAGTTAAGAGCAACAATACTTTATATTATTTTGAGAAGCTTTCAGCCACTTCCCTGCTGAAGGTACCAGGAGGGGTGCCCACAGATAGGAATTCTTATGCTGACATAAACAGCGTTTTGTATTGGACAAAAGGTTTAGATTGAAGCCTTGGACAGGTTGTACTGAAGCTGAAAAATGTGTTGCTGGAAAAGCGCAGCAGGTCAGGCAGCATCCAAGGAGCAGGAGAATCGACGTTTCGGGCATAAGCCCTTCTTCAGGAATGAGGAGGGTGTGCCAAGCAGGCTGAGATAAAAGGTAGGGAGGAGGGACTTGGGGGAGGGGCGTTGGGAATGCGATAGGTGGAAGGAGGTTAAGGTGAGGGTGATAGGCCGGAGTGGGGGTGGGGGGCGGAGAGGTCAGGAAGAAGATTGTGGGTCAAGAATGCGGTACTGAATCTGAGGGCTGGGACTGAGATAAGGTGGGGGGAGGGGAAGTCAGAAAGCTGGAGAAATCTGCATTCATCCCTTGTGGTTGGAGGGTTCCTGGGTGGAAGATGAGGCGCTCTTCCTCCAGGCATCGTGTTGCCATGGTCTGGCGATGGAGGAGGCCAAGGACCTGCATGTCCCTCGATCTCTTCATAGCCAACTGCCACTGCGACATTGACCACCTCAACCTGTCCACCCCTCTCACCCACTCCAATCTCTCACCCTCACAATGTGCAGCTCTCCACTCCCTCCGCTCCAACCCCAATCTCACTATCAAACCGGCAGACAAGGGAGGCGCGGTGGTAGTTTGGCGCACCGATCTTTACATTGCTGAGGCTAAATGCCAGCTCACAGACACCTCCTCCTACTGCCCCCTTGACCATGACCCCACCTCCCACCACCAAACCATCATCTCCTTATACACCTCCATCCCCCATCATGAAGGCCTCAAATCCCTCCGCTTCTTCCTTTTCCGCCGAACCTCAGGAAGGACATACTGGCACTGGAACGTGTCCAGCGGAGATTCACACGGATGATCCCTGGAATGACAGGTCTAGCATATGAGGAACGGCTGAGGATACTGGGATTGTATTCGTTGGAGTTCAGAAGATTAAGGGGAGACTTAATAGAGACGTACAAAATAATACATGGCTTGGAAAAGGTGGATGCTAGGAAATTGTTTCCGTTAGGCGAGGAGACTAGGACCCGTGGACACAGCCTTAGAATTAGAGGGGGTAAATTCAGAACAGAAATGCGGAGACATTTCTTCAGCCAGAGAGTGGTGGGCCTGTGGAATTCATTGCCACGGAGTGCAGTGGAAGCCGGAACGCTAAATGTTTTCAAGGCCGAGATTGATAGGTTCTTGTTGTCTAGAGGAATTAAGGGCTACGGGGAGAACTCTGGTAAGTGGAGCTGAAATGCGCATCAGCCATGATTGAATGGCGAAGTGGACTTGATGGGCCGAATGGCCTTACTTCCACTCCTATGTCTTATGGTCTTATGTTATCCGCATGCAAAGTGTATACTAGTGTGTATATCAGCATACACAGTGTGTACTACTGTGTGTTATCAGCATACACAGTGTGCACTAGTGTGTGTATCAGCATGCACAGTGTGCACTAGTGTGTGTATCAGCATACACAGTGTGCACTAGTGTGTGCATCAGCATACACAGTGTGTACTAGAGTGTGTTATCATCATGCAAAGTGTATACTAGTGTGTATATCAGCATACGCAGTGTGTACTACTGTGTGTTATCAGCATACACAGTGTGTACTACTGTGTTATCAGCATACACAGTGTGTACTAGAGTGTGTTATCAGCATGCAAAGTGTATACTAGTGTGTATATCAGCATACACAGTGTGTACTACTGTGTGTTATCAGCATACACAGTGTGTACTAGTGCGTTATCAGCATACACAGTGTGTACTAGTGTGTGTATCAGCATACACAGTGTGTACTGGTGTGTGTATCAGCATACACAGTGTGTACTAGTGTGTGTATCAGCATACACAGTGTGTACTGGTGTGTGTATCAGCATACACAGTGTGTACTGGTGTGTGTATCAGCATACACAGTGTACACTAGTGTGTGTATCAGCATACACAGTGTGTACTGGTGTGTGTATCAGCATACACAGTGTGTACTAGTGTGTGTATCAGCATACACAGTGTGTACTAGAGTGTGTATCAGCATACACAGTGTGTACTAATGTGTGTATCAGCATACACAGTGTGTACTAGTGTGTGTATCAGCATACACAGTGTGTACTAGAGTGTGTTATCAGCATACACAGTGTGTACTAGAGTGTGTTATCAGCATACACAGTGTATATTAGTGTGTGTATCAGCATACACAGTGTACACTAGTGTGTGTATCAGCATACACAGTGTGTACTAGAGTGTGTTATCATCATGCAAAGTGTATACTAGTGTGTGTATCAGCATACACAGTGTACACTAGTGTGTGTATCAGCATACACAGTGTGTACTAGAGTGTGTTATCATCATGCAAAGTGTATACTAGTGTGTATATCAGCATACACAGTGTATATTAGTGTATGTATCAGCATGCACAGTGTGCACTAGTGTGTGTATCAGCATACACAGTGTGTACTAGTGTGTGTATCAGCATACACAGTGTACACTAGTGTGTGTATCAGCATACACAGTGTGTACTAGTGTGTGTATCAGCATACACAGTGTGCACTAGTGTGTGTATCAGCATACACAGTGTGCACTAGTGTGTGTATCAGCATACACAGTGTGTACTAGAGTGTGTTATCATCATGCAAAGTGTATACTAGTGTGTATATCAGCATACACAGTGTATATTAGTGTATGTATCAGCATGCACAGTGTGTACTAGTGTGTGTATCAGCATACACAGTGTGTACTAGTGTGTGTATCAGCATACACAGTGTACACTAGTGTGTGTATCAGCATACACAGTGTGTACTAGTGTGTGTATCAGCATACACAGTGTACACTAGTGTGTGTATCAGCATACACAGTGTGTACTAGTGTGTGTATCAGCATACACAGTGTACACTAGTGTGTGTATCAGCATACACAGTGTGTACTAGAGTGTGTTATCATCATGCAAAGTGTATACTAGTGTGTATATCAGCATACACAGTGTACATTAGTGTATGTATCAGCATACACAGTGTGTACTAGTGTGTGTATCAGCATACACAGTGTGCACTAGTGTGTGTATCAGCATACACAGTGTACACTAGTGTGTGTATCAGCATACACAGTGTGTACTAGTGTGTGTATCAGCATACACAGTGTGTACTAGAGTGTGTTATCATCATGCAAAGTGTATACTAGTGTGTATATCAGCATACACAGTGTATATTAGTGTATGTATCAGCATGCACAGTGTGCACTAGTGTGTGTATCAGCATACACAATGTGTACTAGTGTGTGCATCAGCATACACAGTGTGCACTAGTGTGTGTATCAGCATACACAGTGTGTACTAGTGTGTGTATCAGCATACACAGTGTGTACTAGTGTGTGTATCAGCATACACAGTGTACACTAGTGTGTGTATCAGCATACACAGTGTGTACTAGTGTGTGTATCAGCATACACAGTGTGTACTAATGTGCCTATCAGTAGACAGTGTGCTGTGTCAGATGGAGGGTGGAGCAAACTAATTCCCAATTTTTAGTACCTGTGTTATAATACAGGGATGGCAGATGATAAACATGTGCACAATGAACCTACTTTTAATCTGGATAAACTGGAAAGATCTTACATTATAATAATGATTCCACTTCAGAAATATGTAACTGTCTGTAAAGTACTTTGAAATGTCCAGTGATTTTGAAAAATATAAGTCTTTCAGTTCTCTCTTTGCCATACAATGTGACACTGCGGAGACTGAGCTCCCCCTGGATGATCTACTCAGTAAATTAGAAGCAGGAACCTGTGTAACTAAAGGATATATCTGAGCTTCTAATCATGGAACTGCTGCTCATGTTTCCCAAGGTTCAGTATTTGACATATAAATTATAACGCAGGGCCTCTAAGGTTAACCACTTAACCACACTTCTAGAAAGAGTTCAGTTCATTTTTCAAATACACATGTTAATGCTACCACAACCACAATTCTGCCATATTTTGCTTTCTAATCACATGACAATGCAGAAAGGTTTTTGATAAATCCAAAGCCCCCAGTGCATCTTCAGATTTGGATTCAAATGTTAAGAAGAAATTCCCAGCACGTGTCCAGGTTTACAAGTTGTTCAATGGTATTCAGAGCTGGAATGGTGCATTGAAATGCAATCTTATTCCATTTTGCCAGGCAATATAAAGAGGCAAATCCGGCCAAATTTGTGCTGAAAAAAATGTTAAGTTGGCCTTGGAAAAAACTGCCTTCAGTCCAGAATTAATTCACTTTAACAATATTTAAGTGTTTAGACATGTGGATCAAAATGAAACAAAGTGGTGTATTGTGTTGGAATAAATTAAGGTTTCCTTCATTCCAAAATTAATGAGAAATGTATTGCTGAATTCAATATTCACCCGTTGTAATTTTATGGCTGACTATATTCTCACAATTAAACTTACAGACAGGAGATGTCTGTATACATGTCAACCTTTAATACCTCCATGAGTCACTTCATAAATGACTTATGCAGAGGGTATATAGTGTCAGCTCATGGTTTTTGGTGTTTGTAGTCACCATTTTGAAAGGTGGAAAAGCAATGAGACTGATAATTCATATTAAAGTAATGTGGCATAGTTTGTAAAATAAATTGATGATACAGCCAGCTTCAGAATCAACCCTCAATAACAAGTCATCTTCCTTTCCATCCACTGAGTTGGATGTTTGAAATTTGTGAATGATCTGATGGCAACATGTGTATTAATCATATCAATAATTTAATGAGAAAACTACTCAAAGCATCAAGTAGGACAATGTGCATATTTCCCCACTTTACAATGTTTTCTTTCTCTGTCAGAAATCCACTGACTCCATTCAGTGTTAACATGATCCAGGAATGGCTTGGTGAGAAACACACATCTAACAGGGGAACAATGAAGACAGGCCATCTGGTATAATCTTAATGTCGGTGTCAATTATTCATATTACAGTCATACAGTCATGAAGACGTACAGCGCACAAACAGACCTTTCAGTCCAACGTGTCCATGCCAACCAGATATCCTAACTTAATCTAGTCCCATTTGCCAGCACTTGGCCCATATCCCTCTAAACCCTTCCTATTCATTTACCCATCTGGATGCCTTTTAAATGTTGGAATTGTACCAGCATCCACCACTTCCTCTGGCAGCTCATTCCATACACACATCCCCCTCTGCATGAAGAAATTGCCCCTTAGGTCCCTTTAATCTTTCCTCTCTCACCCGATACCTATGCCCTCTAGTTCTGAACTCCCCCACATGGGGGAAAAGACCTTGTCTACTTTTACCATCCATGCCCCTCATGATTCTATAAACTTCTATAAGGTCACCCCTCAGCCTCCGATGTTCCAGGGGAAACAGCCCTAGCCTATTCAGCCTCTCCCTATAGCTCAAATCCTCCAGCCTGGCAACAGTCTTGTAAAAATCTTTTCTGAATACTTTCAAGTTTCACAACCTTCCTATAGCAGGGAGGCCGAAATTGCATGCAATATTCCAGTAGTGGCTGAACCAATGTCCTGTACAGCCTGAACATGACCTCTCAACTTCCACATTCAATGCACTGACCAATAAAGGAAATTTACCAAACACCTTCTGCACTATCCTGTCTACTCATGAGTCCACTTTCAAGAAACTATGAATCTGCACTGCAAGGTCTTTTTGTACAGTAATACTCCCCAGGACCTTACTATTAAGTGTATAAGTCTTGCCCTGATTTGCCTCTCCAAAATGCAGCACCTCACATTTATTTAAATAAAACTCCACCTGCCAATCCTTAGCCCATTGGCCCATTTGATCAAGATCCTGTTGTACTCTGAGGTAACATTCTTCACTGTTCACTACACCCCCAATTTTGGTGTCATCTGCCAACTTACTAACTATACCTCCTATGTTCACATCCAAATCATTTATATAAATAACCAAAATCAGTGGACCCAGCACCGATCCCTATGGCACACCACTGGTCACAGGCCTCCAGTCTGAAAAGTCACTTCATTTCATCAGTTGGAAAGAAAATGGATGATCCCCACATTACTGGGGAAAGGAAATTTACCAAACACCTTCTGCACTATCCTGTCTACTTATGAGTCCACTTTCAAGGAAGTGTACAAAAAGACCTTGAAGTGCAGATTCAAGGAAAGTGGACTCATAAGTAGACAGGATAGTGCAGAAGGTGTTTGGTAAATTTCCTTTCCCCACTAATGTGGGGATCATCCATTTTCTTTCCAACTGATGAAATGAAGTGGAGGGTGGCTTTTCAGACTGGAGGCCTGTGACCAGTGGTGTGCCATAGGGATCGGTGCTGGGTCCACTGATTTTGGTTATTTATATAAATGATTTGGATGTGAACATAGGAGGTATAGTTAATAAGTTGGCAGATGACACCAAAATTGGGGGTGTAGTGAACAGTGAAGAATGTTACCTCAGAGTACAACAGGATCTTGATCAAATGGGCCAATGGGCTAAGGATTGGCAGGTGGAGTTTTATTTAAATAAATGTGAGGTGCTGCATTTTGGAGAGGCAAATCAGGGCAAGACTTATACACTTAATAGTAAGGTCCTGGGGAGTATTACTGTACAAAAAGACCTTGAAGAGCAGATTCAAGGAGTGTGGACTCATAAGCTGCATTCTTTATCAGGACCCAGAGACACCTATCGTGTACATTATTGATCATGGACATGCACAAAATCTCCAGCAGGGAAATTGATGTTTGACCCGGCTTTATGCTTAAAATTGTCTTTAATGCCATTTCATTGGCCATGGATGCATGTTCTAGTTTTCTCATGCCCTGTGGGATAAAGGGACGCTTGTACATTGGGATTAAGGGAAGACTGTAAATTGGGATAAAGGGAAGCCTGTACATTGGGATAAAGTGAAGCCTGACATTGGGATAAAGGGAAGACTGTAAATTGGGATAAAGTGAAACCTGTACATTGGGATAAAGTGAAGCCTG